>NC_081413.1:319145801-319160801 GCF_030272615.1 Cryptomeria japonica | reverse complement strand
AATTCTTCTTGAATGGTTTTCTTTTTTAGGTAGAAGTGCTAAGAATGTACTATTTATCTCCTTCGGAAAATTGCCTGCATTTCTAGCAGCTTCTAAGGCATCCGATACTTCATCACCTATAATATGCCAGCATTTCTGGTAGAAGCCAGCAGGGTATCCATCTAGTCTAGGGGCCTTGTCCCCTGAAAATTGTGATAGAGCCTGTTTTACTTCTTCCTTAGTGATTTTGGCATTTAACATCTTATTGTCCTCTTCTGATAGTAGTTTAGGAATATTTTTAATCAAATCCCGATTATGTGAGAGATCCGAGTATTCCCAATTATTCAACATGTTTCTAAAGTATTGGATTGCATCCTCCACAATCATCTTTTGATCTATGATAATTTGGTTTTCCTCATTAGTAATTTGCAAGATTCTATTCTTAGCTCTCCTTAGCTTGACACTATTATGAAAGAACTTAGTATTTTTATCTCCATCACTCAACCATACTTCTCTGGATTTTTGTTTCCAGAAAATTTCTTCGTTGGCTAGAATGTCTTCATATTCACCCAGGAGCCTTTTCTCTGTTTCGTATAAGACCTGATCCATCCCATGTCGAATTACTTCTATATTTACATTCTCCAGTTCTTTTTCGATTCTTAATTTTTCCTTAAAGATGTTCTTAAATCTTTCCTTGTTCCAATCTAGTAATTTATGTTTAATTTCTTTTAATTTCAAAGTTAAACGGAACATTTTGGAACCTTGAAAATTACTTTCTGTCTACCATTTTTGTATGTTAGGGAAAAAATCCTCATGCTTAAACCACATGAATTTGAACTTGAATGGTCTCCCAGAGGTTTTCAGTTCTCCCTTTAGCTCTAGCATCACTGGAAAGTGATCAGATCCTGACCATGGCAGCACAGAGGCTTTCATCTCGGTTTGGAAGGAAGTTAGATCCCCTTTAAAGAAGAACATGTCCAGTATTTCGGAGATGTTGGAGAAACCCGATCTCCTGTTATTCCATGTGTGTGAACCCCTGTCAGTTTTTATTTCTAAAAAATAGTTATTATTTATCCATTCCATAAAATCTTTTTGAGGTTGCCTCATGATTTTTGATCCTCCACGTTTCTCTGATTGGTGGAGAATGGTGTTGAAGTCTCCACCTATAATGTAGTGTGGTGCCTTCTGATTTGTTAAAAAATGATCAATTTCTAGCCATACTGACTTTTTCTTCTCTGTAGTTATTGGGCCATAGACATTTATGATGATAAATTATGTATCTCTATCAAGTGCTTTTATTTTGCCCGCCATCCAGTGTTGCATCTTGACATATCCTATAAATATTATTGTGTTTTTCTTCCACAATAATGCCAGTCCTCTTGATGCCCCAGTGGATTATGTTGCCTCCATCTGCCATTGGTAGAGGTTCCTACAGAATTTGGACATATCTTCCTTGTTTAATTTAGTTTCTTGTAACATGACTATATCCATATCAAATCTTTTTAAGCTACGCTTAATCAAGCGTTGCTTACTAGGGGCGCCTAGGCCCCTTACATTCTATGTCAATATTTTTATTCCAGTCTGGGGGCTAGCGGGCTCTTTCCTGGACCAAATAGGGTTGTTATTTTGGTCTGCCCCTCCGCCTGCCCATCCAATTTCATTTTGTCTAAAAAAGACTTTCGACCTCTCTTATTGTTACCGGGTTCACCATAGTCAGGGTTCTCTTTGTTTCCTTCTATCAACATTATACCCACGTTGGGTGTGTCCTCGAGATTAACATTTGATTCCAAGTTCCTTTCCTCCTCCTGCATGTTAATTAATTCTTTGATTATGAAGTTTCTTTCTTCTTCTTTATTCATCCCAATGACCACAGGAGAAGGGTTATCCATGTTCTGAGTTTCAGGAACCACTTCTTCTTCTTCATTCATATTATTCATTTCCTAAGGAATGTCTGAGATGTGATCATAATCTTCTGAGGGGATGTTATTTTCTGCTATCTTGGCTTCCTGAATCATTTCATCTATTATTTCTTCTGTGAATTTTCCCATTAGGTTGTCAATGACATCTCCCAATTCTTTTTGAATTTTGCCCTCATCAGGCGTTGCAGGAACCTCGTTATTGTTGGCATATTTGATTGGATTATTTCTAATCTGGGTATTAGACGGTTGCCCCTGTTTATCCCCAATCTATGATTCAGTAATGATAAAACCGCCAATGTCATTGTTGAATAAGATGTTAACCTTGTTAGCTGGTTTCCTTAGTTTCCTTGTTTTTCTATCCTGTGTTTTTCTAACATTAGGGTTTAAACTGTATATCTCCTCCGCAATCTCACCATTAAACCATTCAAGAATTAAATTATAATTCCCATCCATCGCATTGATGGATATATTTCTTAAATTATTAGTGCTTCTCTCTACATCTATTAGTATTTTAATGTCGGAATTGTCCGACTAGTTTTTCTCTAGGGCGACAAATTTACCTAAATTGTTGCCAATGTCAATAAGAAACTTGACATGCATTAGCTCTACAGGGAGGCTATGAATGATTATCCATTTAGATTCTATGTTAAATTCATGTCTATTCGAATCAAATTTAGGTTTCCAATCTAGAAATTTAAAATTCATTCCTTTGTAAAACACCAGTTCTCCCTCTAGCAATCTAGATTTTAACGATTCCTTAAAGCATTCAATAAAGATGAATTTGTTGGTTAAAGATATTATACTTACCTCGTTGCAGAACGTTTCTCTCCACCAGTTGGCTATTTTTGATGAGGATTGCCCACTACCTTCCCATTTTGCAAATAGTCTGTGCTTAGTACAGTAATTTCTTAACTCCGTAGCGGCATTTGGAGCCGAGATTTTGATGGGCTCTGGCCTAGGGTTTTTGGGATTTGTGGATATCTATTTTCTAATAGAGATTTTCGGCTCCTTCCATGTTTTTTGCATTACATGAGTGCTTTTGATATTGCTATGAGGTGCGGGTTCTCCGATTTTGGACGGTTTTATTGAACCCTCTGCCTGGTATCTTTGAGGTCCAAGTTGAGACCAATCATATTCTGCCTTTGAACCTAATGGAACCCTGTTTGCTTTGGTAGCGAAGGAGGGGATTTGTGCGGTAATGGGGACTGCCCAAATATGGGCTATGTGCAGTGTGCCCTTAGCCTTTCTCTTTTCCATGTTAATGATTCTCCTACTTCGAACCACTTGCCATGGTTGATCTTGCAGAGGGGGAGCCCTTCCAGAAGTCGACGGAACCCCACTATCACACTCTTTGTTGTCTCTATTTCAAAGATTCGTTCTATCGAGAATTCGCAAAGCCATCTCTTTGTTCATTCCAGTTTTTTTTTTTAGACTTACTTTTACATATGTTTTTATTACTATTATTATTGTTGTTGTTGTTGTTGTTGTTGTTGTTGTTGTTGTTGTTATTGTTATCATTACTGCTTATTATTATTGTTTTGAATTTCACGATTAATGTTAGTAAATGATAAATAGAATGGGGGTGAAGCTATTTTAAATACAAATAATAATTAAATAGTGGTGATACACTCTCGATGTCGTAAACCTATTTGGAAGTTTATATTTCTTGATGGAAATTGAATAAGGGCGGAATTTATTTTAAAAGAAGAATTAATAAGTGGTGACTCACTCATAAGGACATAAATCTATTTATTCAACATATTAATCAAGCACATATCGTAGGAGAAAATGAGAAGATTCTAGAAGCAAATTTTGAATTTAGATTTTAAATGCATGGTCAAATGCAACCGCCACTATGACAAGTTGTAAGGAATAAATCTTGCATGAAAGAATTTCAAATTCAAATTTAATATGCATGTAACCCCCACTATCCTATCAATCAATTTTGCATGAAGACAATTTTGGAAAAAAGAATCTCTAATTTCAATTAATGCTTTCGATAGTGGAAATGGTGCACCTTTTCTATATAATGTATGCTAAAATTTTGAAAAAAGAAGAGGGGGAATATGTTTTTTATTCTTGTGATAGAAAAATCTTGGATTTTTTTTTGTTTTAATATCATATTGGTGGTAGGAGAAATTCGTAGAGATATTGCAGGATTTTAGGAAGGTTGTGGAAGATCTCCACCAGGCTGCAAGGCATGGATTAAATAAGGTTAGTTGGAATACGTGAGGATTCGGCATCAAGATCCTTCTTTCGAATCTAGGTTTCCCTCTTGCTAATTCTCTTGCTTGGTTTTTCTTTCAAAAGAAATCTCCTCCTCATCTTTCTTAGATTTTTGCATATATGAAATTTTATATTTTCAAAAGAAATCTGGTTTTGTCTCTTTCAGATTTGCTTGGTAGATTAAATCCAATTCACATAATAAATTTTATTTTCCATCCAAAGAAATCTTTTTCTTTAATTCTATTCAGTTTTTTTGATTGCATGTAGGAAATAAAATTGTTAATAGATTCCTTTCAAAGTATAAATATTGTTATTTGATTTATTTTTATTTTTATTTTTAGAAATCCTCCTCCTTGCTGTTTTCTTTTTTCAAAAAATCAGATTTTTAAGAGTGAAAATATATTTTGTAAAATAAATTCATTCTTGTGTATTTTGGAAATAAACTCATCTTTGCATAATCTGGAAATATATCCATCTCTTTATATTTTTCCTTTCAAAATATAAATATCGTCATTTGATTTGATTTAATTTTTATTTTAGAAATCCTCCTCACTGTTTTCTTTTTTTTTTCAAAAAATCATATTTTTAAGAGTGGAAATATATTTTGTAAAATAAATTCATTTTTTTGTATTTAAGTAATAAACTCATCTCTGTGTAATCTGGAAATATATTCATCTCTCTCTATATTTTTTTTCTTTCAAAATATAAATATTGTCATTTGATTTTCTTTTTATTTTTATTTTAGAAATCCTCCTCACTGTTTTCTTTTTTTTTTTCCAAAAAATCAGGTTTTTAAGAGTGGAAATATATTTTATAAATTCATTTCTGTGTATTTTGGAAATAAACTCATCTCTATAATATATTCATCTTGTATATTTTTTTCTTTCAAAATATAAATATTGTCATTTTGATTTTAGAAATCCTCCTCCTTGTTGTTTTCTTTTTTTTTCAAAATATCAGATTTTTAAGAGTGGAAATATATTTTGGAAAATAAAATCATCTCTATGTATTTTAGAAATATAATTTGGAAAATAAATTCACGTCTGTGTATTTTGTAAATAAATTCATCTCTATTTGTTTTGGAAATATATTCTGGAAAATGAATTCATCTCTGTGTATTTTGGAAATAAATCATCTTTCTGTATTTTGGAAATATATTCATCTCTGTATATTTTAATATTCACTATCGTGGAATCTGGAGGTGTCCCCGCCGAAGCGAGACTAATCCCCCAGTGTGTATGACCCGCTCACAAGGTAGCAACACATATAGAGTTAACACAGCCAGGGACTCGAACTCAAGACCATGGGGAGCATACCCATGCCTTAAGTTGCGATCCACGACTAGGCGAGCTAGGGCCGAAGCTCTTCCTCTGTATATTTTGGAAATATATCCATCTTTATTTATCTCTGTGTATTTTTATACGATCAATTAAATTTAAATTTTGTTTAAAGTTTATTTAAAATCTTCTTAATGTTAATGTATTAAATATTAAAATTAATAATTAAAATTTATTAATTAATTGATTTATTTATTTATGTGTTAAATAGATATAATTAAATTTTATTAGGATATTAATTATCTTTTTCTATTTTAATTTGTAATTAAGACAAATCAAATAGTTGAAATAACCTTTATTTTTTAAGCAATCCAAATAATTAATTCATATTCTCTATCCTTCAAGTTATTAGAGTGTAATTGGTACCTTGGGGGTTATTATTTTAATAAGGAAATTAAGGTTAATTCTTAAGCAAGTACTAATTAATTTCTTAATCTTATCTTTATTATAGGTTAAGTTACTTACCCTCATTGACCAATAAATATAAACGGGAATATTTTTAGAGTATTAAGATCGTAATTATTCCTTTCAACAAGTAGAACATTAAGCTAATATTCCAATCCAAATTGAACTTATATTGGGAATCTTAGCCTCCTGCTTCAATGATGGAAATGATGACTGCATTGGAAAACTTATTCCTTATTTAAAATGGGTAACACTTTTGCTCAAGTTAGCAAGAGAACAAAAAAAGAAAAACTTAGTAGTGGTTCGTCTCCAAGAGGAATTACTTTGTGACACTCAGTATCTCAAACATTTGGGTTCCTTCACTTAGTTCAATTTATAGAAGAGGATTTGTCTACCATGTAATTATGTGTCCCCTCATAAACAATTTACACTTTTCGAGTAATATGAAATTATGTTGGCTAGGCATGTAGTTGAATACTTGTTTGATTTCAAAGGATTGATTTAATAGTCTTACTCCCTTAAGAAATAATAATCCCCTAGAAGTTTCTTGATGTTTTCACTCTCAAGCAAGTGTTTCTTTCATAAGATTAGAATCTTAGTTAATTCTCAAGCATTGTCTCCTTACACTTATTCCATAGTATTAGATCTATTTCATCAATTATCACTAGTCAACTTTAAATTAATCCTGGTAGTAAATAGATCCCCTCATTCATATCAAATATTTAAGTTATTTAATAGACATTAAACAGATTTTTTTTTATACTTCAAATTAGTGTATGTATTAAAAAGTTAAAAGAATTTACCTCTCAAGTAATTTGTGCTTGGATTTAGAATTACCCCTTTGTGTATTTCAAGAAATATGAATTAATGTTAGTTAAGGATTTCCTCATATAGAGTATGCAAGGCATCTGAGGATAATCAATCTATGAATAGTCAAAGGCATATAAGACTAGTAAAGGGTGAGATTATATAAATATTGCAAAGCAACTATTATAGATGAATTTATTAACATTAAGTTTAATGATACATTCTATTTTGTAAGAACATAATATTAATTAGGATTCAAGGTAAACTTTAATTGAAAACCAAATACTTTTACCAAATCTGAAATTGTTTTAACATAAGACTTGACTTATCTTGTGAACCTCAAATCAAGTAATCATATTCTTTTTAAAGACAAAATAAAGTTAGAATAAATTGTCCTAGATTATTGGATCCTCATCCTTATCAAGCAAATTGAGTTTCAAGAAAATTAGTATCTTTCAAGTATTATGTTTCAAATTCAAAGTAAGGTTATTATTTGTAGAAGATAATTAAAGATTAAAAAAATTATGTTACTTCAAAAAGAAGAATTAGTCGGGCTTATAGTTCTTCCCTTCAAACAAGTAGGTGTCAAACTCATTTCCAAAATCCTTCTATTTAATCATTTAATTTTCTTTCAAGCAATTTAGTGTCTTTCAAGCGTTAAGATTTGTGCACAAAGTGTAATGGCTTTGTTCCCAAACAATTATATCTAGCAAGTAATTCAAAGCATTTTTCATAAGTTATCTTTACAATTATCATAATTTCCAAGCAATTAGTAACTTTCATGCTTTTCGTTCAAGTTTCATTTATTATCATAGTTTTTTTTCTACAAAGAAAATACTCTTCACAAGTAGTTGATTTGTTTATGTTCTTTTCGATTACGTAAAAATTTGTACCTTAGTTTTTAATTTCAAGCATAATTCGTTGTATATAATAGTTTCTTTTTTTGTATCGGTATATTGCTTCATTTAAGATTCATGAATTAAAAGTTAAATTCCTAGTTAGGCAACTAAATAAGAGGAGTTGAAACAAAAAAAAACTACCAGCGTTCGGTATCTATGGTGCCTCTGGGTCACGCTTACGGGTAATGTTGTCGTGTTGAACTACTGCACTTAACGCCTAATAAAGCTGCAACAATGACGTCTGTGGCATCGTCCCTATAAAATGCCAGGGAGAAATAAGGGTCATTTGGAAGTTAAAAATCCACGGGGTGGGTAATCCCCTTTGGATTGATAATCTAAAAAGATAAACCTTAAATAAATTTACATCCGCTTAGTTAAACCTTGGAAAACCCCATTAGGGTTGGTTGTGTGTGACATTTTTGGAATCTATTTATCTTGATGAATTTTTGGTGGATGATAATGGGTCAAGGGTGATGCATATGATAGGAAATAGGACTTAGTTGTTTTAGGCCACAAGCAGAAGGCCAGCTTGAGCCTTTTGCTATAGAGCTACCATCATGGGTAGAAACCGCAGAGAAACTGTCTGGGACATTGACCCTAGAAAGGGTTGCGTACCCACCAAACAATTTACATTAAACCATAGTTAAAAACCAAAACTACATACTTTACGCCTTGATCCTGTGCTGAAATGGGTATGTAGGCAGTCTAGGGACGAAGTTGTCCCTTGTACTCAGGCGTTCGGGGATGGGGATTAGGATTTGGTTATGGGTGAGTAGTTGGTTCTTGAAGCTCCTTGGTCTTTTAATCAAATGGTGCAGATAATGATAATTGGAAGATTAAGATTAATTTAATGCATACTCAGAAGGAATCCCATATGGATTCGCTTGACTTCTCGAGGCTTTAGGTCGAATTCTGAGGTGAAACTCAAGCTTGTTTAATTATTTTCTTATACTCCTAAAGACGATGACCTCGGTGCATTCCTAGTAGGGGAGTGTAGTCTTTAGAGAGTGGCTCAGGACCCAGATGGTCCCGATGAGTCTAAAGTCTCTGGCCAGAGCACATCCTATTCTTTTGAATAGATGCCTACCCTGTTTGGGTAGATGCCTATCCCAGATTGGATAGATGAAACCTCTTGTCCCCTATGGATAGATGCCTAACCCATATGGTTAGATGCCTAGTCTCGTATGGATAGATACCTAACTCGTATGGTTAGATGCCCATCCCGGTTGGATGGAGGCCTATCTCGTTTGGATAGATGTACCTGAGTATGTTATTGAATCAAACACAATTAACAATAAGTGATTTCAAAAAAAAAAAAATAGACAGATTTTTTGGGTTGAGTGGAGTGGGTTACTACAGAATTTAACCCTAACCTTAAGGGACCATTTAAGGAAGAACTACAAGGAACAATTACAATCCACGAGTAGATCTTTTTAATCCAAATTTACAACATAGGAACATATACTTCACTGTAAGAATACAAATAACCTTGTCTCCTTTAGATAATATCACAAATAACTGCCTACAGAAAATGAGATAATCCACATCACATATGCAAAGGAAAACAACTGATTGAATTGATGGTTTAAAAATAATACAATATTATCCAGAGTTTATATTATATTTCTCTTCTATTTCCTCTTCTTTCTCCCCCTCATATCTACATTTTTTAACCACTTATATAGTGGTTGAATGGGCACCATACCCCTTTTGGGGTGAAAAGTCAGCATTTTACATTGAAATTAACAAAACCCTTTGAAATTAATATGCAAACTAGTTAGTCAATAACCTTGCTTTAAGCTATCCTTCAGGTTTTTGTTTGGTTGGCAGCCTTAAACTTTAGATACGAATCTGAAATTTTTTTGTGATGGTAGGAAACATCCACTTCTAAAATGGGTCTTCATCATATTTGACATTTGCATACATTTTCATTCCAGGTCGACGTCTTATTTCATGCAAGTCGAAATAACAGGCTTTTTAGCCTTCTTACGGTCTTTTGTATGGTCTACAGCCAAAAACACATTGTACAGATCTAATATTTTTATCGGAGCTTGGAAACTTGATTTTATGAAATGGGTATTTCTTATATTTTCATGTTTCATTTATTTTAATTCTATGTTCATATCATATTTTCTACAGATCAAAAACACTAGTCTTTCATGGGGTCCATTGGAATTAATTTATTCATATCCTCCTTTACTCGAGGTGTTCAAATCATTAATCATCCATTATGTGTCATTTCCCTGAAGTGACCACCATTTTCCTTAAGTGACCACCATTTTCAATAGTAGGGTGCTTGAAATTACTTGTAAATTTGAATCCTCAACAGGAAGAATCCACAAAAGGTTTTGGGAAGTTGGATTCAACCATTGACAAACCAAACTTCAAGCCAAAAGGAATGCGGGGGTGCAAGTCTAAAAAAATAATGCTAGCAATTGCTGGTGCAGCTAGTGGTCAAACCAAACTTAATTTAGGGAAGGGAAACACCCTTTCCCAGGAGCAATGAAACTCTTATCTTGGAATGTCAGGGGCATCAATGCCCCTGACAAATGGCGCTTGATTAAGCGCCAGATTGATGACACCAAAGGAGATATTTGGCTTCTACAAGAGACTAAATGGAATAAGGCTAAGATTGATACAAAAATAAGAGTTTGGAAACAATGGAATGGTCTGTTTAGGCAATTAGATGGAGCCTCCAGTGGCTTGGGAATCATCTGGAATCCCATGAATGTTAGGATCTCTCTTGTTGGGGAAGATAAGTATTGGCAACATTGTCTGGTAACTATCCTTGGACGAAATGAGAACTTCGATCTTTTTAATATTTACAGACTATCTTCTGCTGGTGATAAATGTGCTCTCTGGGATCTTTTAGCCATCAGACTTTGTAGTATTACTGAAGGCAGTTGCATGGTTGCTGGGGACTTCAATGCGATCCTTTCTGGCAATGAAAAAAGTGGGGGCATTCAGAGGACTGGTATGTCCCAAAAGGATTTTTTGGAATTTGTTGAGAAGAATCACCTAATAGACATTGTTCCTAAAAATGGAATTTTCACATGGACAAATAGGAGATCGGGTTTTACTAATATTGCAAAACGGCTAGACTGGTTTCTTGTTACTGGTGATTGGCTAGGACAAAATCTTGTATTAGAGTCATCGATTCTCTCGCTTATTGGATCAAATCACTACCTGATCTGTCTAGAGGTCACCAAGGGACAATCAGAGGGAGGTACCCCTTTTCGGTATGAAAAAATGTGGTTTAGAGTGCTTGAGCGATATGATCTTATATCTATTTGGTGGAATGAACCGGTTCTAGGGAATAATTCGAGATTATTCATACTCAATAAGAAGCTCAAGTATATTAAGGTTAAGATCAAAGAATGGAATATGAGCCATTTCAAGAATATTCATATGGAGAAATTAAGAATTAAGGCTGAGTTGGAAGAAATCACCAATTTTGTTATTACTTCAGGAATGAATGAGGATTTATTTAACAAAGAAAAATCCCTTAAATATGATCTAAATGAAATCCATTGGGGACAAAAATCAAGGGAGTTATGGCTTAAGGAAGGTGACAGAAATACCAAATTCTTCCATAGATCGGCCATTGCCATTCACAATAGAAACAAAATATTGGAGATTAAGAGACCAGATAGATACATAGTCAGGAACTATGAGGACATTGCGCAAGAAGCTGTAAGATTCTTGGAATCTTTAATGAATGGTGGTCACCAGAATGATCATGAAGCAAGAGTCAGACTTCTTAACTCAATCCCATCCATAATATCTAATAGTCAAAATGTAGCTCTCTTTAATCCTATTTCAATTAATGAAGTAAGGAAAATTACCTTCCAGCTGAATCCTGATAAGACTCCTGGCCCTGATGGCTTCCCTGCAGCTTTCTTCCAATAGTTCTAGTATATCATCACTTGAGATCTACACCTAACAGTAGAAGAATCAAGAAAGAAAATGACTATGTTAGGTGCTATTAATCACACCTTTTTGGCTTTAATCCCGAAAATGAAAAACCCTCAACAAATGAGTGATTTTAGGCCCATTTCTTTATGCAACACGGTCTATAAGATTGTAACAAAGATCATAGCCAACAGATTGAAGCCCCTCCTTAAACACATCGTATCGGATGAACAAAGTGGATTTGCCCCTGGAAGATCCATTGTGGAAGGCATTATCATTGCCCATGAAATGCTTCACACGACTAGGAAAACCAAGGATTCCTGCATGATTTTAAAACTAGATATTCTGAAAGCTTATGATATGGTGGGCAGGGGTTTCTTAATTGATGTATTAAAACAAATCGATTTTTGCAAGGAATGGATCACATGGGTCATGAGTTGTTTATCATCCCCTAAATTCTCCATTTTGGTTAATGGCTCATCTCATGGCTTCATTTCGACGTCAAGAGGAATACGACAAGGTGATCCAATGTCACCATTTTTGTTTATCATAATGGCTAAAGCCTTAGGTCAATCAATAAGAGCTCTTCAACAAGATGATCGATGGCTTGAAGTCAATGTGGCAATAGGCATGATTACTATATGGCTTCTAGACATAAAATCAATTGGAACAAATCTGAAGTGTTTTTTGTCAATACTCCGATTAACTTGCAAGGTGTCTTATCAAGGATTCTTAATCTCAGAGTTGCAAACTTCCCTGGGAAATTTCTTGGAACCCCCATCTTCATTGGCAGTAATATAACTTGCTATTGGAAGCATCTTATTGATAAGTGCAAATCCAAGCTTGCAAATTGGACAGGCAAGAGGTTATCCTCTGCTGGGAAACTCACTATGATAAAATCTGTCCTCTTTGCGCTATCAGTTTTTTCCATGGCATGTTTGAGATTACCGATGACAATTGAAGATGAATTGATCTCTATAATGATAAATTTCCTTTGGAATGACTTGGATGACAAAGGGAAATTTCCTCTAGTAGCCTGGAAAAACATTTTCCAACCCAAAAAGGCAGGGGGTGCTGGCATTTGACAAATTTTGATTATGAATTTAGCTATGGGTGCTAAATTGGTTTGGGAAATTTGTAGTGGTGGTAAACAAAAATGGGCAAGGATTCTAAAACATAAATATTTGGACTCCCTTGAGCCAAAAAGGATTCTTACTATAAACAGCCCCCCTAGAGGTTTGGCCATCTAGAACTTTATTGTGGAAAGCAGGGAAATCATAAGTGATCAGGTTACCTGGGATGTCAGGAATGGAAGGGATGCCTCCTTTTGGATTGATTTTTGGGCTAGAGAAGTTGCCTTATGTCTCAACCCTTCTCTGCAACCTATTATGGTAGAAACTTGTCGCCTCTGGGGTCACAATATCTGTGATTATGGTTACCCTATCCAAGAAAATGACATTGCTAAGTGGAAATGGAACTCCTTGGATCCCTTGGACTTGGATCAGCACCAGAAAGACTTGTTTGCCAACATTCTCAGCAAAAGGGTTATTTTCCCTTCCCCTGAAAAGGACATTATCAGGTGGTGCAGTTCCTCTGATGGTAAATACAAGGTATATTTTGGTTACAAATTGAAAGAAGCGACTATAGACAAAAAAGATTGGCTTGTTAATCTTTTTTGGTATCGACATCTCCTACCCAAAGTAGGTTCATTTGCCTGGTTGGCTTGTCAAAAGAAGATTCTAACTAAAGAAAGACTCTATTCAATGGGCATTAATGGACCTAGTAGATGCATTTTATGTCAAGAGAAAGAAGAGACTGTGGATCACCTACTTCTCCACTGCAAGTTCTCCAGTCATTGTTGGTGGCATTTCATGGGAGAATTGAGAATCATTGGTCCCTTTCCATCAGGGTTAGAAGAGTGGTTTCTGCAATGGCCTAAACCGGTAGGAAAGGCTATATTTTTTGATTTACTTTATATTTTACCATCTCTTCTGATTTGGGAAATTTGGAAAGAAAGGAATCACATAATTTTCCAGGGTAAAGAGATGAGCTTAACGACTCTATGTGGGAAAATTGAGAACCATCTGACTGAGATCCTGATTCAGGCTGCTTGATCCAAATCATTAAAGAAATATATATATATGAACTGGGATTGGAAGATTAAGCTGACACTTCCAAATCTGCTCATTCCACCACTTTTTGGTAAGGGATCCTCGATGGATCAGGTCAATCCAAGATTAGGTGTTAAATGGGAATCGTAAGAGCCTGGGTGGTTTAAGGTAAACTTTGATGGTGCTTCTGCTGGAAACCTGGGTCAAAGTGGTATTGGGTGTATACTGAGTAACTCCGATGGTATCTGTATAAAAGAAATCTTTGAAAAGATTGGAGTTGCCACTAACAACAAAGCTGAATTCAGAGCGGCTTTAAGAGGACTGCAGCTAGGGATGGAGCTTGGGGTGCAAAGAATTCATCTAGAGGGAGACTCACTTAATGTGGTTAATGCGGTTCGCTATAACAACACCTCTAGTTGGGGCCTTAACCAGTGGCTTCAACCGATTATGGTGCTACTAGCCACCTTTGATGAATTTTGGATTAGCCACATCTATAGGGAAGGCAATGGAGAGGCTGACAAACTCTCTAAAATGGCGATTGTCGATGGTGACCCCCTCTTGGCACTCTGATTGGGTTGTTTGGACTGGTTTGTTATCCTAGATGAGCTTCCACCGGTTGATATGGTTCAATTATCTTGCCAGTAATGGTGCTCTCTGGTTGAGTCTGTCGGTTGTGGTCTCAACTGATTGTCTTCTCCTTCTAGCTATTATGTTTCTCTGATTAACCTACCGGTGATGGTGCTAACTAGTAGTATTGCCTCTACCATTTGGTATGGACTCCCAACTATCCCATTGGTGGTGGTGCTCTCCGGTTGAGTTACTTGTCAGTTACATTCTCCATTTCTCCTTCTAGTTGAGAAGTTTCTCTAATTGAATTACCGGTTGTGGCACAAACCGGTTGCATTGCCTCCCCGCTTGCCTCTATATTTTTTACTTAACCTAATGGTCATGGCTTCCAGTGGATTGATCGACCGATTGATTTGTTCACCAGTTAAGATTTCTTCTTGCCACCGAGATGTGGCACTCTGCTGTCATTATTGGTCTGTGTTGGTTTGTGCCCCGTGGCAATTGGACATGCATGTACTTTTAATTGATATCTAGTTATGACTAGATCCTATCTGGATATGCATATAATTACTTGATGGATAAAGACGATCGACATTAAGTTGATGAACTCTGGATCAGAAGTTGATTGGACACTGTCATTTCACGCGTGTGTGTATTCAATAGGCATGAGCTACTTGCCTAGCGCCTGTATCCCTTGGTTTGATGACTTGCTACTTAACATTGGGATTACCTCATTTTCCCATCAAACATTTGCATTCTTCACTTAGTGACTTGCCATGGAATCCCCAATTCTCCTTGAAGCTACTTGTCGACAGATGGCCTTCCTAGCTGAAATCAC